>NC_054381.1:115261804-115286804 GCF_017654675.1 Xenopus laevis | reverse complement strand
GAAATAAAGCCTATTTATGGAACCACTGTTTCCAAATAAAGTACACTGTTTGAATTACATGTACATGTATCTAATTACTGCTTTTTTCCCCCACTATTATAAAAGTAGAGTTGTTCATGCAGTATATATATACTTTGTCCCCAAAGTGTTGTCGAAAAATCCAGCCTTGAGCATATGAATGATGGATTAGCATGGAATTTAGAAACTGCCAGTTTATATTAGTAATGCACCTATGCTGTCTGAGCACATTCACTCACAGTCAAGAACAGGTTGAAAGAGCAATAAGTACAGTGATAGAACATATAGTCATATGAAAAAGTTTGGGAACCCCTCTCAACCTGCATAATAATTTACTCCACATTCATCAAAAAAGATAACTGTGGTATGTCTTTCATTTCCCAGGAACTGGGGTGTTTTCTGAACAAAGATTTTTACTGAAGCAGTATTCAGTTGTATGAAATTAAATCAAATGTGAAAAACTGGCTGTGCAAATATGTGGTTACCCTTGTAATTTTGCTAATTTGAATGCATGTAACTGCTCAATGCTGATTACGGGCGACACCAAATTGGTTGGATTAGCTCATTAAAGGTGGCCATAGATGCAAAGATCCGCTCGTTTGGCGATGTTGCCAAACGAGCGGATCTTTCCCCGATATGCCATTAACAGGCATGGCTATATCGGGGGTAACCGTATGGCCGAACGATCAGATTACGATGTGCCATGAGCTCCGGCGGGATCGGTCGGGGCAAAATCAAACCTGACCAAACGACCGATCTCCGCCGGGCGAAAGATGTCGGCACACGCAACACACGATCAGAAAATCATACGAATCCTCGATTCGTACGATCCGATCTGTGTGTCTATGGCCACCTTAAGCCTTGAACTTCATAGGCAGGTGTGTCCAATCATGAGAAAAGGTATTTAAAAGGATGGGAAAACAAGTTAACAAGTTTTTTCAAAATGCATCAGTTAATAGTGCTGCTCCAGCAGACTACTACACTGAAATCCATTTCTCAAAAGAGCAAACAGATTTTTTATTTCATTTTGAAATCTGACATGGGGCTAGACATTTTGTTAGTTCCCCAGGTGCCCCCAGTCATGTGACTGATAAACTTCTGTCACTCTTTACTGCTGTACTGCAAGTTGGAGTGATATCACCCCCCCCCCAGCAGCCTAACAACAGAACAACGGGAAGGTAACCAGATAGCAGCTCCCTAACACAAGATAACAGCTGTCTGTAGATCTAAGAACAACACTCATTAATAAAATCTAAGTCCCACTGAGACACTTTTACATTACATTTACATTAAGTAGAAATAACAGCCTGCCAGAAAGAAGTTCCATCCTAAAGTGCTGACACAAGTCACATGACTGGGAGCACCTGGGAAACTGACAATATGTCTAGCCCCATGTCAGATATTTGCTCTTTTGAGAAACAGATTTCAGTACAGAATTCTGCAGGAGCGGCACTATTAACTTGATGCATTTTGAAATAAACATGCTTTCCCATGATAGTATCGGATCAATTGCAAGTCAATTGCTTCTGTTTGACTCTCCTCTGAAGAATGACCGCATGGGATCCTCAAAGCAATCCTCAAAAGATCTGAAAACAAAGATTGTTCAGTATCATGATTTAGAGGAAGGCTACAAAAAGCGATCTCAGAGGTTTAAACTGTCCGTTTCAACTGGAAGCAATGTAATCAGGAAATGGAAGGCCACAGGCACAGTTGCTGTAAAACCCAGGTCTGGCAGGCCAAGAAAAAAAAAGACTGTGAGAATGGTTACAGACAACCCAAAGATCACCTCCAAAGACCTGCAAGAACATCTTGCTGCAGATGGTGTATCTGTACATTGTTCTACAATTCAGCACAATTTGCACAAAGAACATGTGTATGACAGGGTGATGAGAAAGAAGCCATTTCTGCACTCACGCCACAAACAGAGTCGTTTGTTGAATGCAAAAGCTCATTTAGACAAGTCACAGTCATTTTGGAACAAAGTGCTTTGTTCTGTTGAGACAAAAATTTAGTTATTTGGTCATAACAAAAAGCACTTTGCATGGCAAAAGAACACCTCGTTCCAAAAATAACACCTGCTACCTACTGTCAAATTTGGTGGAGGTTCCATCATGCTGTGGGGCTGTGTGACTAGTTCAGGGACTGGGGCCCTTGTTAAAGTTGAGGGTCGGATGAATTCAACCCAATATTAACAAATTCTTCAGGATAATGTTCAAGCATCAGTCACAAAGTTGAAGTTACACAGGGGTTGGAAATTCCAACAAGACAAAGACCCTAAACACACTTGGAAATCTACAAAAGCATTTATACAGAGGGAGAAGTACAATATTCTGAAATGGCCGTCACAGTCCCCCGACTTGAATATCATGGAAAAATCTATGGGATGATTTGAAGCAGACTGTCCATGCTCGGCAGCCATCAAATTTAACTGAACTGTTGAGATTTTGTATGGACGAATGGTCAAAAATACCGCCATCCAGAATCCAGACACTCATCAAAGGCTATAGGAGGCGTCTAGAGGCTGTTACATTTGCAAAAGGAGCTCAACTAAGTATTGATGTCTAATTTTGTTATGATGAATATTGAATATTTTCTGTTAATCCAATAAACTTTATATTACTGCTGAAATAATACTGTTTCCATAAGGCATGTTATATATTAAAAGGAAGTTGCTAAAGCTCCGCCAATGATAAACAAAACTCCAAAGAATTTTTTCATATGACTGTATATGTATAGTGTTACACAACTAAATGGTGATGTACTGGGAGGGTTTTTTTCAGGCTGTGCAGTTAATGCATGTTGCAAGTCTACAACTATACACATTTTTCAGTGAATAAATTCATATATTTTTCACTATCACAACTCATAAAATATATTTTCTGGCAGTAAAGGACCAGTCTGCCACAGATTGTAAATTAACATTCTGTAGAAGTTCCAGATCAGGGCACAGAGGAGCAGCGTGTAAAGCCACCCCTTAAATTCATTGGTCTCTTGCTTTTATGCAACAATTGCCCAAGGACCGCCAGAATTATATTCCTTCTGTGTGCTTTACTTCTTGAGCTTCCCAGTCCAATATATTGGGTCAGTTGACTGCCCTCCAGTAACTTTTGCCTGAACCCAGGTGACACACAAAAAGCACACTATTAGAGTAACACACACTTACATTTACACCTAAGATAAACTACAAGCTTAGATGCAATTAGCTTTAGCAAAGCATTGCCATTTGGGATGCTGGAGTAGGAAGAAGTATCTACCCATTTTGGATTCATCACAATGCGTTTTATGGTATTCTGGGATCAACTTACTTTCTAGGGCTTTTACACATAGAATGGTGTAAATGACATGCATGACAATTTGTATGTATTATTTTTATTTTGGGGGTTTCTACATATGCGCTATTTTGGTAATTCTATGGATATTGGGTATCATACTTTTCAGAAGACCTCTAGTAATTTATATTTAAAATGTTTTATTCTAGTACCTAATAACATAGGGGTTCAGGAAAGTCAAATATTTAATGAGTTGTAACACATTGAGCAAAGCTTTGGTAGTTTGGCATAGAAATACATATTTAACTATTAGCATTTGACAGCTTGTGTACTTTCTAAAAATATATGGTTTTGACTAAATAATTTTGTGTAAAAATTACATCCACTCCAGGCAACTTATGCCACCCCCACACTTTTAGTGAGAAAGTAGTAAAGTAGCACAAAGCAATACTAGTAGTAGTGGAAAATACATTTAGTACAGTATAGTAGAAAGGGACCCCCTACATGTTACACTTGAGTCCTGAGCTGCAAATGCAGAGTGGGGGGTCCTGAAAACAGGCACTTGTACAGATAACTTTTAAACATTGGGCACATTTACCTAGACTCAAAATTCAAAAACCTGTAAGAAGTTGTAGTACTCATTTCCTAGATTACTTGCACCTCACAGAATTGTTAGGGCTAGAAATGTTAAAAATGCTGCCACTTACCTGTAATATCAAAAAAAATATTCTGACACTTTTTCTAAGGTCAAGTAAACAGAGAAGTAATCTTGTTAAAGGAAAATGATACCCCTGAACAATGTAGGTCTGTATAGAAATATATTGCATAAAACAGCTCATATGTAAAACCCTGCGTCATCTAAATGATTTTTTTATTTTAACATCACCCCCTGTGATAATCAAGATTCAACAAACCAAGGGCACCTGTACGTGTTTGGCCACATGAGCCAATTATTGGACAAAATTGTTGCTTCCACATTTGTTCCTGTTACAGTTAGAGCTGCATTATTTGTGGTCAGGTGATCGCTGAGGGAGCACACAGACAATTACAAAATGGTGGCTCCAGGTAAGAGATGTTAAAGGGCAATATGTAATGATATATTCCAGTTTGGTTAGATTTTTTAATAGGTCACTTAATATGATATAAACTATTTCATTCCTGAGGTCTAGATTTCCTTTCGTTGTTTCTGACACTGACCTACACTGAAATTGTGGAAACATATAAAAGTATTTGGGACTGTTGGCTGAATTTGAGTGGGAGCTCACTGCACTTTTAGGGGCAGATTTATCAAAATGTGAGAGAGCTTGCCGCAAAAAAATTCAGTCACTTTCTATTTATTCTTATGGGTTTTTTAGAATTGTATATACAGTATCAAATTGTAAACTCAGTCACCTATCTAATCCAATCCAAAATATCCCATAGCAATAAATAGAAAGTGACTGTATTTTTCTGTGGTGAGCTCTAATCTCGCATTTTGATAAATCTGTCTTTTAGGGAAGAGACACACGCTGCTATTTCGGGAGATTAGCCGCCCAGCAACAAATCACTTCTTCGGGCAACTAATCTCCCCGAACTGCCTTCCCGCCGGATAGAATGTAAAACGCCAGCAGGATGGCACTCTGAGCGCTTAGTTTTTCAAAGTCTCCCGAAGTTACAACTTCAGATATCGCTAGCATTACTTTGGCTGGGTGTGCATTTCATAGGGAATTTTCGCTAGCGTTAATTTCTGCATAGCAAAACTTCGTTAGAACGCTTACGCTTAGGTTAATTTGAATAGGGCGGGTACCTAAAAGTCTCATGGACATCTTTAATAGTAATGTTGGTACAAATGCTTGAAGTGGCCACTTTTTCTAACATGTCCAATGAGCCATAATAAAGACAGAAGAGATCCTCTAATGCCCTAGACATGAGCCCACCCTTAAACAAATGTGGCATGTCCCTCAAATTAGTTTTAAAAAATTGTTCATACATAAATATTTAATAGTTTGTACTTTTGAAGGCAATCCTGCTTTAAAAACAGAAAAGTCAACAAGTTCTTTTACAACTTTAATGCATTTCCGGCATACAGGATATGATGTCACTGACATAAGATTGAGGAAGATGTAGCTTTGTTTTATCAGTTCACCTGGTCTGAGGTGGCAAAGTTAACTCTGGTGAAAGAGTTCAGTAAAATATCGCATCTTGGTAATGACCGTTCACCAGAGCGAAAAGTCGCCTGGCGTTAGGGTGAGAATGAACAATAATGGAGGTCTCGTTCGCAAGCAAATTGTCCTCTATGTTAGTGAATTGGTGATGTCCTTGCGGATGGGATTTCTAGTGAATTGTTGCTAGCGACGGCCACTTCGCCCTTTAGTGAATCGGCCCCTAGGTTGGACTCCAGTTAAGCTTATGTGAGAAGCGATCTGTGGTCCTTTTATTCTGTAAACCATTCGTTGCCTCCGGTGCAATAAGGCTAAATGCAAAGTGATGTGCCCATCAACGCACGCATGCGTGAATTGACACGCTTCAACAAGCACACGGAATCGCGAACTGGCAAGGAGAGGGGACTGGACTAGGGGTAAATGGCAGGTAAGGTACGTGCCTGGCGCCCCCATAGCTTTGCGCCCTAGGCACGTGCCTACTCTGCCTACTCCTAGTTCCGGCCCTGCTACTGAATATCACAGAGGTCCCAGGTAGAAGTTACACCTGTGTTTGCAAGCTAGGAGCCTTAATTCAAGTTACCAAATGAGTCCTGCTTAATACTGGCAAACAAAGATTTTTGTCTAGAAATGCACTACAGTCTGAAATCTGTCCCTTACATGGGCTGACAAGCACTACTTAGGGGCAGATTTATCAAGGGTCAAATTTCTAGGTAATGGGAGTTTTTTTGAACTCCCATATCTCTTTTCGATCGAATTTGAATCGTACAAATCAAAGTAACAGCGCATTCGATTTGAAGTTTCTCCAAAACAAACCTTTGATTTTTCAAAGTCCACTAATTGACTCCAAATAGATTCTAGGAGGTCCCCCAGAGGCTAAAACAGCAATTTGCCAGGTTTTAGATGGCGAATGGTTGAAGTCGAATATATGAGACAGTACATGATAAATTTCGATATTCTAATTTTCGATTTTTTACTAATTCGAATTGAATTTGGACTATTCCCTAGTCGAACTACACAAAAATAGCTCGAAATTCTAATTTTTTCAATTCGAAATTTTTTTAATTCGAATTTTCACTTCAACCTTTGATAACTCTGCCCCTTACTGATGGGCCCACAGACTGCATGGTTAAGTACTAAGTCATTTTTCACTTGACATGGACAAAGCCAAGACTGTTTTGAAAATAATATTCACAGCACTCTTTCATTATCAAAATCATATAAAAAGTATAGTTCATACACATTACTGGAAATCAGGCCTAATGATTGGGTTGTTTAACATTACTGCATGTTTATTGGTCTACTTTCACACAAAACACAAAGGATATTTTAACTGTCATTTATGGGAGATCTTGTACATATAGGGGCATATTTATCAAGGGTCGAATTTGGAATTGAAAAAACTTCGATATTCGAATTCAAAAAGACCAACCGAAATTAAGTCGGTTTTTTTTGGTCGAATAGGTCAGTTTTTGATCGAATAGGTCCGTATTTGGCCAAATTCGAATGGTAAGAATCTAATTAATAGCGCATTTGATCTAATTCGATTCGTAGTTTTTCCCAAAAAAAAACTAATATTTTTCAAAATCCACCAATTGACTCCAAATAGGTTCTAGGAGGTCCCTCATAGGCTAAAACAGCAATTTGGCAGGTTTTAGATGGCGAATGGTCGAATTTTAATTTTTAAAGAGACAGTACATGATAAATTTTGAAATTCGAATTTTTGCATCTTTTGCAAATCTGAATCGAATTTAGACTATTTATGCAAATAGGTTGGTGGAGGGCACTCCCAATATTCACAATAGAAAAAACCTTCAAAACGGAAACATTGAGATCAATATGCCAGCTTATAAACCATGGAGACTGGATGGTAAAAATTGCAGAGCACAAGTCACATGACTGAGGCACCTGGGAAACTTACAATATGTCTAGCCCCTTGTCAGATTTCAAAATTAAAAACGTATTTTAGTGCAGAATTCTGCTGGAGCAGCACTATTAAGGGAGGCATTTTGAAAAAAAAAAAAAAAAATGTTTTCCCATGCCAATATACTTTTAAGCACGTGTTTTACTCGTCTGGCGGCCCGAGACCCCCAGGTTCTAGCGCCCGTCCGGTTTGGTGCACTGCCCCCCTGCGAGCGAACAACGAGCCGGTTCACTGTGGAGCTGCGGCTCCCCTTTGCCTTAGTATGCGGCTGGGCGGCATGGCGCCCCTGAAATTTTGCCGCCCTAGGCCTGGTTGGCCTTTGCCACAAATGCAGGACTGGCCACACACCTTCAAGAGAGCAGCAAGTGTCTTATAGATCCGCACCCTCCACTGAACAGCAAGTGCCACAGGCTTATGCAACAGCTCATCTGTTTTGCAATACTACACATGTATTCCACTAAGTGAAAAACTGAATCAACTTCTACAGGGGGTACTGCTGTACCAGGTCTGAAGGGGGGCTTGGCTTTGCTGCCCTTTTTGAAATAGCTGGGCCCCCCTTGACAGCGCCAAAGCCATGCAGCCTGGTCTCTGCTGAAGTTCCGAATAGCCAAAGACCTGAAGTCATGAAAACAGCCAAAGTTGAAGTCCTGAAGCCACAAGTTCAATTTCTCTGAACATCAATGTGTTTTTTTATTTTTTTTAATCCCCTGGCTACCAATGTATTATTTTAATACTCTATAGGCCCCTGCCATCAATGTTTTTTTAATTTGTAAGGGGGGGGCCATGGCGCCAATGTTTTTTAAAAAAAATATTGTCTGGGCCCCAATTTTTTTAACTTGTAAGGGGGGCTCTGGCTAGGGTTGCCACCCGGGCCGGTATTTTATGGGGCTACCTGGTAAAACACCTGCCAGGGCCGGAGCCGGTATGACAAATATACAGGCAATGTAGCTGCTGGTAATTTGTAATACCATTTATAAAAGCCCTTGCCCTCCGGTGAAAAATTTTTCTTCGGCTTCTAGTGATGTGGCCCGGCCCCTTTTGCGGAACTACCCCATGTCTCCTACCCATTTTGTGTCACGCTCCACCCCTTTAGTTCCCACCCCCACCACTGGCGTTAATTTTGTTTCTAGGGCAACCCTAGCCCTGGCACCAATATTTTTTAATAAAAATATTATTTTTTTTAACTTGTAAATAGGGTTGCCACCTTTTCCTGAAAAAGAATACCGGCCTTCATATATATTTATCTTTTTCCCTATTAATAACATTGGGATCAGCCATAATTTTTACTGGCCAGGCCAGTAAAATACGGACAACGTGGCAACCCTACTTGTAAAGAGGGCCCTGGCAACAAAGTTTTTTTTTAAATATTCTCTGGGCCCAATTTTTTTTTTCTACTTGTAAAGGGGCCCTTTTTTAATTTATGAGGGGCCCTGGTCACCATTTTTTTTTTTAATTCATAGGGGGCCAAATATTCTCTGGGAACCACCAAAAAAAACTTTTATGGGAGGGGGCCTCGCGCCACAGGTTTTTTTTTTAACTGTGGTGAGGGCGGGATCTGGGGCGGGGCTTAGGGTCCGGGGTCCAGTGAGCCCTGTACAGCCCCGTGATTTCTACCCAGCGCGACCCAGTATTCACTCAGAGGAGCTTGTGGCACTGCCTTTAATGAATAAATCGTTCTTTTCCAAGCATCCCCGGCTGACCACTAGGAACTGCGCTCACGCATTTTCTATTTATAAAGCCATTTGAAGAAGGCGCCGAATGTCACGTGCTCGTGACGTTCCCCGCGGCTTAACGTCACGTGTCCGTGACGTCACTCGAGGCCTATTAGCAGACAGTAAAGGCCTGCAGTGATCCTATATCGGAGGTCGGGACTGTCTCAGCATGCCCCTCTACTCAGGTATTGGAGATGTACATTACCATGCGGAAATTCTTCACGCGCTTTCTTTCGGCCTTTGCTAGACTACAGTTCCCAGCATTCTCGGCAAAAGAGTGTCCCTCCTTCTGCTGTTGTTGTCAGCCTCTGTTGTTGATAGAGAATGGTGGGAGGTGTAGTTCAGATAAACCCGGCCGGGCGCTGGCCTATATAGAACTTATTTGAATGAGACGTCTGCTAATTGCCTTCTTGGTGTGTTATGCCTATGATGTGTGGCTTTAGGTTTGTGTATTGTGTTTTTAGCTTTGTAAAGTCCGGAGAAGTGCAGGGGCATGAGGGAGAAGTGTCAGTGTTATGCCTGTTCTCTACATGACAGGTTCTTCCCACATACTATATACAGTGAGTGCTTAAAGGAGAACTAAAGATCCACAAAGCAGAAATGTTGTACATTATGTGTTTGGGCTTCTGTACCTGCCCAAGGAAACAGCCCTTCAGCAGTGATGTCTGTGACACTAAACATGATGCTACTGCTGTTACTGCTACTCCCTGGCTCCTGTTCTGCTGATTCACTGCACATGCTCTGTGCTGCTACCGCTAGGGTTGCCACCTGGCTGGTATTTTACCAGCCTGGCCGGTAAAAATGATGGTTGATCCCAATGTTATTAATAGGGAAAAAAGATAAATATATAGGAAGGCCAGTATTTTATTCCAGAAAAGGTGGCAACCCTAGCTACTGCTGTCACTCAGGGACCTACTCACAATATACTGCACGTATAGAATATAGGAGTCACCATAGAAAGCCAATTAGTAACACATTTACATTGCATGGCAGCTAAGAAGTCAGTGAATTTTGCAGCAGGATTTAATAACTAGCCCTGTAGCATCAGCATTTATATCCGATAGAGATGCACCGAATCCAGGATTTGGTTCGGGATTCAGGCAGGATTTGGATTGGCCGAATCCATCTGCCCGGCTGAACCGAACGAGGAGGGAAATCGCGTGACTTTTTTTGTCACAAAACAAGGAAGTAAAAAATGTTTTCCCTCTCCCACCCATAATTTGCATATGCAAATTAGGATTTGGTTCGGTATTCGCCTGAATCTTTTGCGAAGGATTCTGGGGTTCGGCCGAATCCAAAATAGTGCATTCGGTACATCCCTAATATCTGACCTCAATTATTCCCAGAGTTCACTGAGCACGTGCAGCGTCATTGACACTCGAGAGACAGGGCAACATTGCAAAATGGGCAGGTGCTCTAGACCATTTTGAAGTTCTGGTCTGGTACAGCAAGTTTAGTATATAAACTACAGCATTTCTACTTCTATTTATTAGTAGGCCCGTTTAGTGTCACAAAAACTGGTAATCTTGTGTCAGCAACTGCATCATACTACTGCTGTCTTTTTTACATTATGTTCATTGGTTATGTGTAGAATTTATCTTTACAAAGGTGCATGAAGTAGTGATGTGCCTGAAAACCCACGGGACCCGCATCAAATCTTGGGTTCGGGTTGATTGGTTCCTCCCGCTCTCCCCGCCTGTGACCTAACGCTTCCTGCTATTCCATTTATAGATTTGCACCTGCCCCTTTTGTGACGTCACTGTGGGCATGTGCAGCTATTTGAATGGAGGGGCCGGGTACGGGTTGGGTTAGGGTCAGGTTGAGATTTTCTGGTCCCGCACATCACTAATGTGTAGAGGATAATGTATCCCTGTTGTAAAATATAAGGATGTTATAAATCACAGAGGCGTTCCATGACCATATATAAAGAGGCACAAGGCCATAGTGCTTTTACACAGGTCATGGAACCTCGAGGTGACTTCTATATATCCTTCTATTTTACAACAGGGGGTACAATATTTTAATAATACACAAGTTTCAGCAAGTCATGAGATACAAATTCACTAACCACTGATAAGGATATTATAAGTCACCAAGGAATTCCATCACCATATATGCAGGTTATGGAACTCTACGTTGACTTCTATTATGCTCATATTTTTCAACAGGGAGTAGTTTATTATAATACAGGTATGGGATCCGTTATCTGCAACCCATTGTCCAGAAAGCTCTGCATTACGGAAAGGCCATCTCCCAAAGACTCCATTTTATCCAAATAACCCACATTTTTAAAAAAACATTTCCTTTTTCTATCTAATAATTAAACAGTACCTTGTACTTGATCCAACACTAAGATATAATTAATCCTTATTGGAAGCAAAACCAGCATGTTGGGCTTATTTAATATTTACATGATTTTCTAGTAGACGGATAACAGGTCCCATACCTGCATATAGGTTTCACTTAGGCATGTGACAGTATATTCATGACTGTCGTGGATCTGTTTACCAGTATCTAATACAATATTATTTTACTGTATGTAAATACTATCTCCATGTAGATTTTAAAGGGGACATTTAACCAATTATTTGTACAGTGAAAAAAAATGTAACGCTAAGCATTTTTCCAGTTTACAATTCATTACCAATTTTCATTGGTTTTAAAGTGAATTTTAAATGCTAAAAGCAGTATCTGTCTGGCTGTTTTCTGCAATCTTAACTTTCACTCCTGAAGCAATGTTGCAGACCTTTTAATAAAAGCTAATTAAAAGACCCAGAGAGGAAAACTAACTCCGGTTACATTGTTTTTGAAGTCAGAAACGGTAAACAGAAAGTTATAACTACTACGGAAACCAGGGTTTATTCATATGTATAAATAACTTTCAATCAATGATTAAAGGGACAGTTCGGTGTACAAATAAAAACTGGGTAAATAGATATAAGGGTGGGCACATGGACATAACTGTTCAGTGAGTTTGCAATTGATCCTCAGCATTCTGCTCAGATCAAAAGCAACAGTTATGTCCCATGTGCCCCCCCCTCAAGTCACTGATTGGTTACTGACTGGTAACCAATCAGTGGAAACCAAGAGAGCTGAAAAGCAGGAAGTAGTGTTCTGGCTAATATGTTAGACATCCAATTACTCCAGTCTTTATACATTACATTTTTGCCTAACTAACTATATTAGAAATATTTTTTATTTTGCACAGCCTATCTTTTTACCTAGTTTTTATTTTTATACTGAATAATTCCTGTAAAAGTACTGTATTAATGTATATTGAAAGGCTGCTTTGAATTAAATGATCCTGGATTAGGCAAATAAAATCAGTTGGGTGGACATCCCTTTAAGGACATCAAATTCTCTGTTCACCGTTCTTACAAGGGTCGCTATTGTTCATGAAGATTACGTGCATTGATTAGTTGAGAAATCATAAAATGAGTACAATGCGTGCAAAATCTGCTTAAATTGCCTCACATAAGCCTCATTGTCTCTTGCACTCAGAAAGCTACAGACATTATAAGCAGCAGTGAAATAAATGTTTGTCTATTCAACTTAAAGTGATAGCAAGTCCCTTGTTCAACATGAGATCAATCACAAAAAACTATGGTTTTTGTTATTTCTTGATAACTAAACATGACAAATGGCCGACTGAAGCTACTCCATGTTTGGTCCTTGCAAGGCAAAAAGCGTGTTAAACAAAAAGTGTTTTAAACAATCAGTATTCATTTCATACTTGCTGTACTGTGGGGTGGGGTAAATACTGTCTGCTGGTTTAGCTTGTGACACAGTGGCTCTAATCCTGGGAGTTTATTTAGAATCCCTGCCATAAAGCAAGATAGGGCTGTTGTTTGTCATAAAGGAAATATAAGGGTAAGGTCACACTGGGCGATTTGGGGAGATTTAGTTGCCTGGCAACTAATCGCCTCGTCTTTGTGGCGACCAATCTCCCCGAATGCCTTACCTCTGTCTTGCGCCGGCTAAAATGAAAAATCCGAAGTCCGAAAAATTCCGAAGTCACCTGAAGTTTCCAAGAAAGCATATTCAGCAAAAAGAATACTTCCTACCAGCACTATGTTGGTCATCCTGTGTGTGAATATCTAAAACATGAAATATACCCCTAAAGTTTCTACATTGCTGCATAGTTTAACCCTTGATACATCTTGTTGAATTTTAACCGCATGCATATTTTAACATGTGAAGTGTAGTTAGCCGGTGTAAATTCCCCATTAACATCTTACTACTCCTTTAAGTGATTTTTATTGTTCTAAATGTAGTGTTGGTGTCTATGAAGCAGTCTCACTGTAGATTAGTAATTTACTGTAATATTTTGTGAGGATTCCCATTTGTATGTGAATTAATCATTGGACTTTTTCCTGACAGTGAACGTCAAATGGGGGAAGGAGAAGTTTGACAATGTGGAACTGAACACCGATGAGCCCCCCATGGTTTTCAAAGCGCAGCTGTTTGCATTGACTGGGGTGCAGCCAGATAGACAAAAGGTTATGGTAAAAGGAGGAACATTAAAGGTATAAATGTTATTATCCTTTGTTTGGTGCCATCTTCATCTACACTTAACAGATGCCATGTACAGTTCCAAAGTAATAAATCTGACAGGACAGCAATATTTCTGAGAGATCACCAGTATATAAATTCCATCAACATAAATGTTTTGGTGGCAATAGAATGGTTTGCAAATCGTTGAAAACCTATATTTTAATGCAAATAGTACAAAAAAAACCATATAAAATGTTCAAACTGAGAAATGTTATTGTTTTCTGAAAAATATATGCTCCTTTTGAAGCCAGCAATGTGTTTCCAAAAAGTTGGAAATAGATAACAAAAGTGGCTTACACTGCCATGGAAACCAGTAGTAGACCACTGGTTGGTAAGTTTGCTAGTTGTTGCATGTAAAGAGCTGTAGTTCTACAGCATTATAAAGCACACCTGAGCCACAGTTCTCCCTTCTAGGTTCTATACAGAATATTATCTCTGAATAAAATCTTGGGATGAAATGACAGGTCAAGGTGCTCTATGTAGCTTACTCCTTATCTTTCATTTTTTAGTGTGTGGTTTCTGCCGTTTCAATTTTATCAGGATTTAGTTACGCTGTGTTTGTTTTCTAATACAAAGATTCATGTTGAAATGTTTCATATTATGAAAAGTCTTATATTAGATAATTGATGTTGGCAATTACCAGAGCTGCTTATTATTTGTCAAAATGTCATACTGATAGTTGTATGTATTTTATTTGTCTTCTTCATAGGATGATGACTGGGGAAACTTAAAAATAAAGTCTGTAAGTATTTCTATTACCACTTATTTCCTTAATCTTTCCTGTCTTTATGCACATAATGGTAGAGGTACATTCATGCATAGTGTATGTAGATGTACGTGTGTATATATACATGCTGAGTAAGTGTCTGTTATCAGGGAATGACATTGTTAATGATGGGATCTGCTGAAGCTCTGCCAGAGGAACCTGCAATGAGACCAGTCTTTGTAGAAGACATGACAGAAGAGCAACTGGCTTCTGCTGTAAGTATTCCTTTATATATATTTAAGTTCTGATGTCCCCTGGTGCCTTTGGATGTTAAAGGCCTGACTGTAAGTTCTATACTGACATTTTCAGGCTGCAGGGAATTTCCTATTCCCTATGAACATGAAATTGGTTCTTAAAGGAACAGTTCAGTGTAAAAATAAAAACTGGAAAAATAGTTAGGCTGTGCAAAATAAAAAATGTTTCTAATATAGTTAGCCAAAAATGTAATGTGCAAAGGCTGGAGTGACTGGATATTGAACAGAACACAACTTTATTTTGCTACTTTTATACTGTTGGTAGCAAAATAAATTGGGTAAGCTCCCAGACTTTCCAATAATTGTGTGTGGATTCATTTGAATACGCTTGTTGTTGCTAAGGGACCCAGCCAGGTCAACAGAGGACCAGCACGACCAGTGCAGCGGAAGTGAACTACAGGTGTGCGGTTGAATTATCACGTGACTGGATGTCTTACATAACAGAATCCAACTTCCTGCTTTTCAGTCGGTGACTTTAAGGGGGGGCACATGAGACATAATTGTTCAGTGAGTTTGCGATTGATCCTTAGCATTTAGCTCAGATTCAAAAGCAACAGTTATGACCCATGTGCCCCCCCCCATCAACTGGTTGGTTACTGCTAAAAATTTTTTTTTTTTTTTTTAAAAACATTGGTGGCAGGGGCCCCTTATAAGTTAAAAAAAACTTGGGGCCCCAACAAAAAAATGTAAAAAAAACTAAAAAAAAAAAAAACATTGGCGGCAGGGACCCCCTTATAATTTAAAAACAAATTGGGGCCCCAAAAAAAATTTGAAAAAAAAAAATTTTTTTTTGAAAAAAAAAACCAAACTGGTGGCAGGGGCCCCCTTACAAGTTAAAAACAAATTGGGGCCCCAAAAAAAATTTGAAAAAAAAAAAAAAAACTGGTGGCCCCTTACAAGTTAAAAAAATTTGGGGCCACCAAAAAGAAAATTATTATTTTTTTTTTTTTAAAAAAAACAAAAAAAACCAATGGTGGCAAGGGGCCCCTTACGAGTTAAAAAAAAATTGGGGCCCCAAAAAAAAAGTTTTAAAAAAAAGATTGGTGGCAGGGGCCTATAGAATATTAAAATAATACATTGGTGGCCAGGGGATTAAAAAAAAAAAAAACACACAAACTGGTGTTCAGTAGGATTGAACTCATGGCTTCAGTACTTCAACTTCGCCTCCTTTCATGACTTCGGGTCTTTTCACCGCTTCAGGACTTCAATTTCGGCTGTTTTTGTGACTTCGGGTCTTTGCGCTGCTTCAGGACTTCGGCTTCGGCTGTTTTCGTGACTTCGGGTCTTTTCGGCGCTTCGTGACTTCGGGACTTCGGCTTTTTCCGTGACTTCGGGTCTTTTCGGCGCATCGGCTTCGGCTTTTCGGCACTTCCGCATTCGGCACGCAAGAGGCAAGACGTACGGCTCGGGCGCTCGTAGGGGGGGCCCGGATCTTCAAAAAATGCAGCGCTGCCGGGCCCCCCTTCATGCCCGGGCCCGGTACGCTTGTCCCCCCTGTCCCCCCCCTGATGGCGGTCCTGCTTGGGTTGAACTGATAGTTCTGCCGTCTCCAGTCAAGTCCTTCCACACTTATTTCAGCACTCCCATTCTGTATGGAACGTGCTTTGGACACAGGAAATTATTGTGCGGACACAGGAAAGACACAAAAACTAGAATTAGACGGCACTTCTGGGTTTGTTTTATTGTAGCAGCTAGCTGTACAAAACCTAACGCGTTTTGGGATGAGATTAAGGGATCTCATGCAGAAACGCGTTAGGTTTTGTACAGCTAGCTGCTACAATAAAACAAACCCAGAAGTGCCGTCTAATTCTAGTTTATGTGTGTAGTACAGTGGGGACACTGGAGACTGAGCACCTGGCAGAGGGAGAAGTTAGCGGTGAGCTAGAGCGGTCTCCATTTTTTTTTTTTTTTTTTACTTTTAGACACAGGAAAGAGCCTTACCCTACCTTTTGGTGTAAAGTAGGAAGCACAGAATTGTTATCCTTGTATGATGTGTGGCACCTAGGTTGCCAGTGATTGGTGTGGCTTAAATTTCGATACTTTTATGGGGTTTATGAATCGGTTCAGCCATATAGTATATGATGTAAATGTGTGTAAATAGGTGTAAGAATATTGATATATTTTATACTTTCTCTCCTGCAGATGGAGTTACCTTGTGGCCTGACAAACCTCGGTAACACGTGTTATATGAATGCTACTGTTCAGTGTATCCGATCTGTTCCAGAGCTGAAGGAAGCACTGAAAAGGTTTTTGTTTTTTAGTTGTTCATTTGAATTAGTCTTTACTCGTAAACTCAAGTGCTTGTTGTATTCTCTAAATGAATAGCATTCGAACAAAACATCTTAGACGTGGGAGTACCATTGTTTTACATGTCGAGAACAACATGCTAAACATTTTTGTTTCTATTGTTTGCTATTTTCATAACTGTAAAAAAAAAAAAAAAAAAAAAAGGTAATTTTAACTCTGTGTTTACTGTCTCTACCAACTGACTAGTTATACATTGTGTAGGTATAAGTATGTAATGGAATCTGAGCTGGATAACTAAGATGGCGTCCAAGATGGTGGCTCCCTGGTTCCTCACGGACGCAGACGGATGATGTCGACCTCTTCCCACACTCTGATTGGTCGCCGGCGACGGAATGGGCGTCGGCGTCAATAATGGGCGCCGGCGTCAGTCGCACACGTCAGCGCGTCAGTCGCTGACGTCAGCGCGTCCGCGCATACGTCATGACGCCGATGCGTCCAAAATTGGCGCCAAACCTGGGCCTTTATAAGGGAACTCCGGACAATCATCAGTGCCCAATTATAGGTTTAGTTTACTACTCCTGGGTGTGATTCATTGCTAACTTCTTGTCTATTGTGTACCGACTCTTGCCTGGAATTCTCGATCTTGAACCTCTTCTGCCTGGACTGATCTTGTTGCCTGTTTTCGACCATTCTTCTGTCTCATCCTCTACTGTACTGCGAACTTGGACATTGTTATTTTCCTCCCTTGGTCCTCACTACTCCTGAGGCCTTTGGCCTTACATTATAATTGGGCCATGGACCCGTCGGAGGAGAATCCTGCGCCGCCTGATGTCGGTGGAGCGCTTCGTGGTCTGGCATCCCGCATGCAGTCCTATGAGGTACAGCAATCTCACTTTGGTCAAGCTTTGGAATCCATTCTTGCTAAACTGTCGGAGCTAACACCTGCCGATCCTATTCCTGCACCGGTACCTGTGGTTCCGCTTCACGCCACCGAACCCCGCATTCCGGCTCCCCCACTCTACAGTGGTGATCCTACAGCTTGCCGTGGGTTTATTAACCAGTGCGAGGTCCACTTTGCACTCGCACCCAGCCAATTCCTGTCGGAACGAGCCAAGGTGGGCTTCATATTCTCCCGTCTGCAAGGGAAGGCATTGGAGTGGGCCTCGCCTCTATGGGAAAAGGAGGATCCCATTATCGATGATGCCCGAGCCTTCGTCCGGGAACTTCGTGTGGTCTTTGATGCTCCGGGTCGTGCCACTGCTGCCTCCGCACGCCTGTTCCATCTTCTACAGGGAACTCGCTCAGTCTCGGAGTACGCCATTGAGTTCCGCACCCTGGTTGCAGAGATTCGTGGAACAACGACGGGTATCACGCTGCCTTTTACAACGGCCTGGCGATACGTATAAAGTCTGATCTGGTGTCCAGGGAAATTCCATCCCGTTGGGAAGATCTAGTCGCCCTGGCCATAAAGGTAGATACTCGGCAGAGGGAGTTTCAAGCTGAACTCGACAGAGAGCACTCCCCAACCAAAAGATTCCACAAGTTCCAACCTACTCTGGCTCCTCGTTTTCAAAGACCCTTCCTTCCCAACCCGGCTTCCACCTTGTCTTCTCCAAATCCTGCGGTTCCTGCCTCTTCTTCCCTGCCTTCGGAAGAACCAATGCAGATCGGACGGGCTCGTCTGACCGAACAGGAAAAGCTTCGGAGAAGGGCTGCTGGACTTTGCCTTTACTGTGGTGGAAAATCCCACTTCGCCTATGAGTGTCCAGTGAAGCCGGGAAACGCCAACACCTAGGTAAGACTGGGGAGACTTACCTGGGTGGAATTGGTCCCTCTCCCCATTCTTCTGCTCAACGCTTCCTCCTTCCTGTGCAGATTCGTTTTGGAACCCAGACGATTTCCTCTGAGGCTTTCCTTGACTCCGGCGCAGCTGGGAATTTCATCGATAAGGTCTTCGCAGAAAGCCATTCCATTCCTCTGCGATCTCTGGCTGTTCCTCTTCGAGCATTGGCGATTGACGATCGTCCACTTTCCTCCGCTACAATTTCCCACTCCACCGATGAACTTTCCGTTATTGTGGGATCTATGCACCTTGAAAGATTGTCCTTCCTCCTAATCGATTGTCCTTCTACTCCCATTGTACTTGGTCTGCCCTGGTTGAATATTCATAACCCTGTAATTGATTGGGCTTCTTCTCAGATCTCCCGCTGGAGTTCCTTTTGCCAACAGAACTGTTTACCTACCAAATCTATTATTAAAGTTTCATCTGTGTCTTCCAATTCTTCTTTGCCCCCTGTGTATCAAGCCTTCTCTGATGTCTTCAATAAAAAGTCTGCCGAAGTCCTGCCTCCCCATCGTCCTTATGATTGCCCCATCGAACTTCTTCCTGGAACCATGCCTCCCAGGGGTCGCATTTATCCACTGTCTCCTTCTGAAACCTGTGCCATGAAGGAGTACATTCTAGAGAATCTGCAAAGAGGCTTTATTCGTCCTTCTTCTTCCCCGGCTGGAGCCGGGTTCTTCTTTGTAGAGAAAAAAGATGGAGGTTTGCGGCCCTGCATTGATTATAGAGGTCTGAATAAAATCACGATTAAAAATCGTTATCCCCTTCCTCTCATCTCCGAGCTGTTCGACCAACTCAAAGGGGCTTGTCTTTTCACCAAGTTAGATCTTCGTGGGGCGTATAATTTAATCCGGATCAGAGAAGGAGATGAATGGAAGACCGCATTCAACACCCGGGACGGGCATTATGAATATCTGGTGATGCCATTCGGTCTCTGTAACGCTCCCGCGGTCTTCCAAGAATTCGTAAATGACATTTTCAGAGATTTACTGGGCCAGTACGTGGTGGTGTACTTGGACGATATCCTTATTTTTTCCAAAAATCTTGCTGAGCATCGTCTTCAAGTCCAAGAAGTCCTTTCCCGTCTGCGGAAAAATAACTTATTTGCTAAATTGGAAAAATGTTCCTTTGAAGTATCGTCCATCTCTTTCCTTGGGTACATCATCTCTCAACAGGGTTTTAGAATGGATCCTGCCAAGATCTCCGCTATCCAGGACTGGCCTCTCCCCACCAGTGTTAAAGCCATCCAAAGATTTATTGGTTTTGCGAATTATTATAGACAATTTATCAAGGGATTTTCTTCCAAAATTGCTCCCATTCTTTCACTTATCAAAAAAGGGGGTAAGCCTCAGCAATGGCCACCTTCAGCTTTGGAAGCATTCAAGGATCTTAAAACTTCGTTTTCTTCTGCCCCCATTCTTCGACACCCTGAACCATTTCAGCCATTTTTTATTGAAGTCGATGCCTCTGATGTCGGTGCCGGAGCAATTTTGTCCCAAAGAGCGTCTACTGATGGGAAGCTTCATCCTTGTGCTTTCTTCTCTAAGAAATTCACCTCGTCCGAACAAAATTATGATGTTGGAAATCGAGAGTTGCTGGCCGTAAAACTTGCCCTAGAAGAATGGAGACATTTGTTGGAAGGTTCTTCTATCCCTGTGACCATCTATACAGACCACAAAAATCTTGAATATATCCAATCACTCAAACGCCTCAACCCTCGTCAGGCCAGGTGGGCACTATTCTTCTCCCGTTTTAATTTCATTCTTACTTTTCGGCCTGGTGTTAGAAACAGGAAGGCAGACGCTCTTTCCAGAAGTTTTCTCATTGAAGATCTCGCTTCCATCGAACCAAAGTCCATTATACCTCCTACAAAAATCATCGCTGCTCTATTTCCATCCTTGGCCTCCCAGTTATTGTCTGTTCAACCCTCTGCTCCTGCGGGAACCCCTCCTGGTGTTGCCTTTGTTCCCCCTGAACTCCGTCATTCCATTTTGGTTCAGTCCCACAGTTCCAAGCAGGCCGGGCATCCTGGAATCAAGAAAACCACTGAACTTCTGTCTCGTCTTGTATGGTGGCCTTCCCTAAGAAAGGATGTCAAAGACTTTGTTTCTTCTTGCTCTGTGTGTGCTGTATCCAAATCTGGGCGTTCCCCTCCCAAGGGGTTACTCTTACCACTACCCATTCCTTCTCGCCCATGGACTCATTTATCTATGGACTTCATCGTGGACCTCCCTAACTCATCTGGTTACACTGTTATTTGGGTGGTAATTGACAGATTCACTAAAGTTGCACACTTTACTCCCCTTCGGAAACTTCCCTCTGCTCCTGAACTTTCTTCATTATTCATTAAACACATTTTCCGCCTCCATGGTTTCCCTGCCGAAATTGTCTCTGACCGTGGTTCCCAATTCGTTTCTAAGTTCTGGAGATCCCTGTGTAAAGCCCTTGGTGTTTCTCTTCAATTTTCATCTTCATACCATCCACAGTCTAATGGAGCAGCAGAAAGGGTTAACCAGGCCCTTGAACAGTTTCTTCGATGCCATGTATCACTGTGCCAAGATGATTGGGCGGACCTGCTTCCATGGGCGGAATTCGCACATAACAATGCATTACACGTTTCCTCCGAAAAGTCCCCTTTTTTCTGTATGTACGGTCTTAACCCTTTGGCTTTTCCTCAGGATTTATTACTTACCAATGTCCCTGCCGCCAACGACCAAGCTGCTCACATGTCGGCCATCTGGCACGCTACGGTCGTCAATCTGGAAAAAAGTTCCCTGGTCCAGAAAAGGTTCGCGGATCAAAGAAGAATCCCTTCCCCTTTGTACGCACCTGGCGATAAGGTTTGGCTATCCACCCGAAACATTCGTCTCAAAGTCCCCTCTCCGAAACTTGGTCCCAAGTTTATTGGTCCCTTCTCCATCTCTGAGATCATCAACCCGGTGGCTGTCCGTTTACAACTTCCCTCAGAGATGCGGATTCCAAACGCATTCCATGTCTCCTTGCTCAAACCTGCAGGTACTTCTTCTTCTTCCTCAGCTCCTGTCTTGGTGGACGGACATCAAGAATTCGAGGTGAAAAGAATCTTGGACTCCCGGATTTCGAGGGGCACCCTACAATACCTCATTGAATGGAAGGGGTTCGGCCCTGAGGAGTGCTCCTGGGTAAGAAATTCAGACGTCCACGCCCCTCTCCTGGTCCAAAAATTCCACCGGCAATTTCCTTCTAACCCAGGTGGTCCGGAGGCCCCCCCTAGGGGGGGGGGTACTGTAATGGAATCTGAGCTGGATAACCAAGATGGCGTCCAAGATGGTGGCTCCCTGGTTCCTCACGGACGCAGACGGATGATGTCGACCTCTTCCCACACTCTGATTGGTCGCCGGCGACGGAATGGGCGTCGGCGTCAATAATGGACGCCGGCGTCAGTCGCACACGTCAGCGCGTCAGTCGCTGACGTCAGCGCGTCCGCGCATACGTCATGACGCCGATGCGTCCAAAATTGGCGCCAAACCTGGGCCTTTATAAGGGAACTCCGGACAATCATCAGTGCCCAATTATAGGTTTAGTTTACTACTCCTGGGTGTGATTCATTGCTAACTTCTTGTCTATTGTGTACCGACCCTTGCCTGGAATTCTCGACCTTGAACCTCTTCTGCCTGGACTGATCTTGTTGCCTGTTTTCGACCATTCTTCTGTCTCATCCTCTACTGTACTGCGAACTTGGACATTGTTATTTTCCTCCCTTGGTCCTCACTACTCCTGAGGCCTTTGGCCTTACAAAGTACATTCTTCCCAATGCTTTGCACCTTGTGCCTTGAACTTTATCACCCTACAGGATGTATGTTTTCACTGAGATAATGTTTGTTTGTTGAGATGCTACCACATGTTTTTTCAAATATGAGTTTGTGTAAATTGCATATTTTTAATCCCAAGGTAAAGGGACGCACACCACCAAACTGTTTTGCCTTGGGTGCAAGGTAAACGGTTTACACAGTACAAATAAAACAGCAACACCGAGATAATTTAGTGAAAAATTGTTCAAGTGTATTAAAATTGCATGAACAGCCAATGTGACGTTTCTCAAGGCAACCATGCCTGTATCCCAAACCAATCTATATACCCCACCTCTCTATCAATGGGAAATGACATCATCACATCTTCGTGCTGTAACATGATAAATGTAATGAAACAAATATGTAACATTATATTAATACCAGTGCATTAGCTTATTAATAATAATCGATTAAATATTATAACTCCTAAAATGCTAAAAAATCATCTTGGATAAAATAACATTATTCCATAAAGTGCATGTGTTGACCTGGAAACACATCCAGCGAATACTGTTCTTAAAAATACAATTTGATTTCCAGTGCACGTGTATAAAAAATATATGCTATGAAAATTTAAAAAACAAGACTATACTTTAGTTACTCCGGTATCTTGTCTGGCTACTACGGACCTATCTGACTATATCTTTGTTCATTTATTTATTTATATATTTATTTATTTGATTAATACTTCTATACGATTTTTGGTCCAGCCTGCGACATTATATCACTACTTACAGACAGATGTGTCTGCTATAGACTCATAGAATACAATACTAGTAGCAAAACTTGTTTCAATATTCCAGTGTATACATATTAGAAGTTGAGAATTTATCTATTCGTGGATTTCTAATCATTAGCATATATGTCCATTCACAAAAACAGTTCACAGGAAGAACTTCCTCACAAAAAACAATCCAAGGATAAAGAGCTATTTAGGCCTCTAGGGGCCACACAGTTCAATTCATATGTCCAGAATGCCTCCCTCTGTAACCAGATGTGATCCATATCTCCCCCTCTAGGTGGATCTGCGACCCAGTCTATGGGCATACACTCGAAAGAGGAGGCAGGGTGTTTGGCCTGGAGCCAGTGTTGTGCCACAGGCTGCTTGGAAATATCTTGCTTACCCTCCTTTTTTGGTTTAGTGTCAGGGGCTGCTGTTATATTTGCATGATGCATACTAATTCTCTCCCTTAATTGTCTTCCCGCGGTATAATAATCCACAAGGGCACTTTATAATATATACCACATTCCGAGAAGTGCACGTGAGTCTATATTTGATGGAGTATTGTTTCCCAGTATGTGGATGAAAAAATGAATCGCCCACAATTAGAGAGTTACACATGGCACAATTGCCACATTTAAAGACCCCCAATTTTCTGTCAATGACCACCTGGCTGATATAATGGGCCTCCCCGGGGTCTGTCTTAAATTTTTATGTATTTTGGGTAGTGAATAGATCACCGGTCTTACCGGATGGGTCACAAGGAGTCCATCACATGTAGTCTCAGTTATCCAACCATGTGTACACGCTTCTTTCAGCAATTTCCCAAGTTGTATCTGAAATGTAGATGTAGGGTCAAAAATCAGCCTATGATAACATTTTACATCCGATAGTTGTGATAATATTTCAGATCAATAGTACTTATAATCCATCATTACCACTGCTCCACCATTGTCTGCCGGTTTCACAATAATATCCACGTTTTTCTGTAGACCCTTCAGGGCAATATGTTCCTCCTTGGTGAGGTTACCCCTATGGTCTACTTGTTGCGGAAAATCTGCCACATCTACATCAATCATACGGGAGTACGTGCGTAGAGATATATTGGGCACCACAGGATCAAAGTCACTTTTTGCCCTCGGTTCCAAGCCCTTATCCTCCCCACTTTTATCCCTATTGTCCTGCAGCTTAAAATGCTCCCTGAGTCTCAATTTGCTGGAAAATTTGTAATTGTCCACAATAACACTGAAATTATGCGATAGCGTGGAGGGGACATAAGATAAGCCTTTTGCTAATACGCTTACCTCCATTGCTGTCAATTGATACCTGGAAAGGTTAATCACTGCCTGTTCGGCGGTGGTCTGCCCCCCTTGCATGGGTGGCTTGCCGCGGCCCCTGCTTTTTATGCTTTGGGGCCCCACGTCTGTGCTTTGTTCGGGCCCAATATCTTTGGGTTGTTCGCGGTCTAAAAAAACTTCTTGCGATGGCACATTTCCACGTCCTTCTCCTCCTCCGATTCTGCGCTACTGTACGCATACCCAATTTTTTAAAATTTTCATAGTATATATTTTTTACACATGTGCACTAGAAATCCAATTGAATTTTTATATACAGTATTCGCTGGATGTGTTTCCAGGTCAACACATGTACTTTATGCACTTTATGGAATAATGTTATTTTATCCAAGATTCACATGATTTTTTAGCATCTTATGAGGTATAATA